>NC_134270.1:70334070-70336570 GCF_031893055.1 Leptodactylus fuscus
CAGGGCCCCTCACCTACCTACTACCAAGTATTTAGAATACCGCTGTCTTCTCATATCAAGCTATTTATTTAGGGGGGTCAGATCTGGGAACTTTATCAATATAGGGGATGGTCTTGTCTGGGTAGGTATTTAGGGGATCTGTATACAAGGAGGGGGTCTAGTCTGGGCTTTGTTTTACCTTAGGAGGTTGGGTTTATTTAGGGGATCTGGTCTAGGGTCAGTATTTCTTGAGGGTTGGCTCCGGGCCGCCTTTTAGCTTAGGGGGTGTAGGGTCTGCCTTCATTCAGGGAGTCTGGTATGTGCATTAGCTTAGGGGATGCCATCTGGGGTCTCCATTTGCGTAGGTGGTTTGGGTCGTGTAGTAGCTTGCGGGGTCGGTGTTGCTTTAGGGGGATGTGATGTGGGTCATGACATATGTGTGTCGTCAGACCAAGACGCGTTTGGCTGACTGGAGACTACTGCTATTCCTCCCGAGTTCATGAAAGAATTGCGTCAAAATATGGAACGCTTCAAGAATTTGCGTGTCATCCTTGCGCAGGGGCCATGCTAATCTTCTCTGTATCGTTCCAATTTTAGTATATGTGCTGCCGAAGCGAGCACGACTCCTTGGTCTTCATCCCTTGCTATATATGGTCCTCTGAAATTAGCCCTTGTAAATTATGGAGAGAGAGAGAGGCCCGTATATAGGAATCTTAATCCCAGGAATCTACAGTGGATCATGAGGCTCATTCTCTCCAACATTCCAGGGTTTTCTTTCTGAAATCTGTAAGAGGAGAAATACAAAGACGCAAAGGCATTGAAGATTGCGACAAGAGAATATGCAAAACACTTTGCCAGTCCCAGAGGATGCTGGGAACAACAAAGGTGTGGGAGGAGCAAAAGAAAAAAGCGGGAAGAATGGAACTAAACTTAAAACTCCTCCAGAGCCCAAATAGGAAAGCTATCTACAGGGCCCCTCACCTACCTACTACCAAGTATTTAGAATACCGCTGTCTTCTCATATCAAGCTTTTTATTTAGGGGGGTCAGATCTGGGAACTTTATCAATATAGGGGATGGTCTTGTCTGGGTAGGTATTTAGGGGATCTGTATACAAGGAGGGGGTCTAGTCTGGGCTTTGTTTTACCTTAGGAGGTTGGGTTTATATAGGGGATCTGGTCTAGGGTCAGTATTTCTTGGGGGTTGGCTCCGGGCCGCCTTTTAGCTTAGAGGGTGTAGGGTCTGCCTTCATTCAGGGAGTCTGGTATGTGCATTAGCTTAGGGGATGCCATCTGGGGTCTCCATTTGCGTAGGTGGTTTGGGTCGTGTAGCAGCTTGCGGGGTCGGTGTTGCTTTAGGGGGATGTGATGTGGGTCATAACATATGTGTGTCGTCAGACCAAGACGCGTTTGGCTGACTGGAGACTACTGCTATTCCTCCCGAGTGCATGAAAGAATTGCGTCAAAATATGGAACGCTTCACGAATTTGCGTGTCATCCTTGCGCAGGGGCCATGCTAATCTTCTCTGTATCGTTCCAATTTTAGTATATGTGCTGCCGAAGCGAGCACGACTCCTTGGTCTTCATCCCTTGCTATATATGGTCCTCTGAAATTAGCCCTTGTAAATTATGGAGAGAGAGAGGCCCGTATATAGGAATCTTAATCCCAGGAATCTACAGTGGATCATGAGGCTCATTCTCTCCAACATTCCAGGGTTTTCTTTCTGAAATCTGTAAGAGGAGAAATACAAAGACGCAAAGGCATTGAAGATTGCGACAAGAGAATATGCAAAACACTTTGCCAGTCCCAGAGGATGCTGGGAACAACAAAGGTGTGGGAGGAGCAAAAGAAAAAAGCGGGAAGAATGGAACTAAACTTAAAACTCCTCCAGAGCCCAAATAGGAAAGCTATCTACAGGGCCCCTCACCTACCTACTACCAAGTATTTAGAATACCGCTGTCTTCTCATATCAAGCTATTTATTTAGGGGGGTCAGATCTGGGAACTTTATCAATATAGGGGATGGTCTTGTTTGGGTAGGTATTTAGGGGATCTGTATACAAGGAGGGGGTCTAGTCTGGGCTTTGTTTTACCTTAGGAGGTTGGGTTTATTTAGGGGATCTGGTCTAGGGTCAGTATTTCTTGGGGGTTGGCTCCGGGCCGCCTTTTAGCTTAGGGGGTGTAGGGTCTGCCTTCATTCAGGGAGTCTGGTATGTGCATTAGTTTAGGGGATGCCATCTGGGGTCTCCATTTGCGTAGGTGGTTTGGGTCGTGTAGCAGCTTGCGGCGTCGCTTTAGGGGGATGTGATGTGGGTCATAACATATGTGTGTCGTCAGACCAAGACGCGTTTGGCTGACTGGAGACTACTGCTATTCCTCCCGAGTGCATGAAAGAATTGCGTCAAAATATTGAACGCTTCACGAATTTGCGTGTCATCCTTGCGCAGGGGCCATGCTAATCTTCTCTGTATCGTTCCAATTTTAGTATATGTGCTGCCGAAGCGAGCACGACTCCTTGGTCTT
>NC_134270.1:70356570-70359070 GCF_031893055.1 Leptodactylus fuscus
GATTGCGACAAGAGAATATGCAAAACACTTTGCCAGTCCCAGAGGATGCTGGGAACAACAAAGGTGTGGGAGGAGCAAAAGAAAAAAGCGGGAAGAATGGAACTAAACTTAAAACTCCTCCAGAACCCAAATAGGAAAGCTATCTACAGGGCCCCTCACCTACCTACTACCAAGTATTTAGAATACCGCTGTCTTCTCATATCAAGCTATTTATTTAGGGGGGTCAGATCTGGGAACTTTATCAATATAGGGGATGGTCTTGTCTGGGTAGGTATTTAGGGGATCTGTATACAAGGAGGGGGTCTAGTCTGGGCTTTGTTTTACCTTAGGAGGTTGGGTTTATTTAGGGGATCTGGTCTAGGGTCAGTATTTCTTGGGGGTTGGCTCCGGGCCGCCTTTTAGCTTAGGGGGTGTAGGGTCTGCCTTCATTAGGGAGTCTGGTATGTGCATTAGTTTAGGGGATGCCATCTGGGGTCTCCATTTGCGTAGGTGGTTTGGGTCGTGTAGCAGCTTGCGGGGTCGGTGTTGCTTTAGGGGGATGTGATGTGGGTCATAACATATGTGTGTCGTCAGACCAAGACGCGTTTGGCTGACTGGAGACTACTGCTATTCCTCCCGAGTGCATGAAAGAATTGCGTCAAAATATGGAACGCTTCACGAATTTGCGTGTCATCCTTGCGCAGGGGCCATGCTAATCTTCTCTGTATCGTTCCAATTTTAGTATATGTGCTGCCGAAGCGAGCACGACTCCTTGGTCTTCATCTCTTGATATATATGGTCCTCTGAAATTAGCCCTTGTAAATTATGGAGAGAGAGAGGCCCGTATATAGGAATCTTAATCCCAGGAATCTACAGTGGATCATGAGGCTCATTCTCTCCAACATTCCAGGGTTTTCTTTCTGAAATCTGTAAGAGGAGAAATACAAAGACGCAAAGGCATTGAAGATTGCGACAAGAGAATATGCAAAACACTTTGCCAGTCCCAGAGGATGCTGGGAACAACAAAGGTGTGGGAGGAGCAAAAGAAAAAAGCGGGAAGAATGGAACTAAACTTAAAACTCCTCCAGAACCCAAATAGGAAAGCTATCTACAGGGCCCCTCACCTACCTACTACCAAGTATTTAGAATACCGCTGTCTTTTCATATCAAGCTATTTATTTAGGGGGGTCAGATCTGGGAACTTTATCAATATAGGGGATGGTCTTGTCTTGGTAGGTATTTAGGGGATCTGTATACAAGGAGGGGGTCTAGTCTGGGCTTTGTTTTACCTTAGGAGGTTGGGTTTATTTAGGGGATCTGGTCTAGGGTCAGTATTTCTTGGGGGTTGGCTCTGGGCCGCCTTTTAGCTTAGGGGGTGTAGGGTCTGCCTTCATTCAGGGAGTCTGGTATGTGCATTAGTTTAGGGGATGCCATCTGGGGTTTCCATTTGCGTAGGTGGTTTGGGTCGTGTAGCAGCTTGCGGGGTCGGTATTGCTTTAGGGGGATGTGATGTGGGTCATAACATATGTGTGTCGTCAGACCAAGACGCGTTTGGCTGACTGGAGACTACTGCTATTCCTCCAGAGTTCATGAAAGAATTGCGTCAAAATATGGAACGCTTCACGAATTTGCGTGTCATCCTTGCGCAGGGGCCATGCTAATCTTCTCTGTATCGTTCCAATTTTAGTATATGTGCTGCCGAAGCGAGCACGACTCCTTGGTCTTCATCCCTTGCTATATATGGTCCTCTGAAATTAGCCCTTGTAAATTATGGAGAGAGAGAGGCCCGTATATAGGAATCTTAATCCCAGGAATCTACAGTGGATCATGAGGCTCATTCTCTCCAACATTCCAGGGTTTTCTTTCTGAAATCTGTAAGAGGAGAAATACAAAGACGCAAAGGCATTGAAGATTGCGACAAGAGAATATGCAAAACACTTTGCCAGTCCCAGAGGATGCTGGGAACAACAAAGGTGTGGGAGGAGCAAAAGAAAAAAGCGGGAAGAATGGAACTAAACTTAAAACTCCTCCAGAACCCAAATAGGAAAGCTATCTACAGGGCCCCTCACCTACCTACTACCAAGTACCGTATTTTTCGGAGTATAAGACGCACCGGACCATAAGACGCACTAAGGTTTTAGAGGAGGAAAATAGGGAAAAAAAAAATTAAGGAAAAAAAATTGGTGAAATATTTAATAATCTAATATAATATTTCACCAATGTAAATAGAACCGGGGGCTTTCGGACACAGGGATACCAAATGTGTATGTGTTTCACAGTAATGTTTTTGTTTTATATGTATTGTAGGGCTATGGGGGTGATTTGAACATATCTATCTATCTAATCTATCCTATCTATCTAATCTATCCTATCTATCTATCTCCTATCTATCTATCTGTCTGTCTGTCTGTCTATCTATCTATCTAATCTCATCCATGGATGGAAAGAGACACCCTGCAGTGAAGCTATGTAAGAAGAGAAAAAGGGGCGGGCCAGACGGGTGAAGGAGGTGTGGTTTTCT
>NC_134270.1:70364070-70366570 GCF_031893055.1 Leptodactylus fuscus
ATCATGAGGCTCATTCTCTCCAACATTCCAGGGTTTTCTTTCTGAAATCTGTAAGAGGAGAAATACAAAGACGCAAAGGCATTGAAGATTGCGACAAGAGAATATGCAAAACACTTTGCCAGTCCCAGAGGATGCTGGGAACAACAAAGGTGTGGGAGGAGCAAAAGAAAAAAGCGGGAAGAATGGAACTAAACTTAAAACTCCTCCAGAACCCAAATAGGAAAGCTATCTACAGGGCCCCTCACCTACCTACTACCAAGTATTTAGAATACCGCTGTCTTCTCATATCAAGCTATTTATTTAGGGGGGTCAGATCTGGGAACTTTATCAATATAGGGGATGGTCTTGTCTGGGTAGGTATTTAGGGGATCTGTATACAAGGAGGGGGTCTAGTCTGGGCTTTGTTTTACCTTAGGAGGTTGGGTTTATTTAGGGGATCTGGTCTAGGGTCAGTATTTCTTGGGGGTTGGCTCCGGGCCGCCTTTTAGCTTAGGGGGTGTAGGGTCTGCCTTCATTAGGGAGTCTGGTATGTGCATTAGTTTAGGGGATGCCATCTGGGGTCTCCATTTGCGTAGGTGGTTTGGGTCGTGTAGCAGCTTGCGGGGTCGGTGTTGCTTTAGGGGGATGTGATGTGGGTCATAACATATGTGTGTCGTCAGACCAAGACGCGTTTGGCTGACTGGAGACTACTGCTATTCCTCCCGAGTGCATGAAAGAATTGCGTCAAAATATGGAACGCTTCACGAATTTGCGTGTCATCCTTGCGCAGGGGCCATGCTAATCTTCTCTGTATCGTTCCAATTTTAGTATATGTGCTGCCGAAGCGAGCACAACTCCTTGGTCTTCATCTCTTGATATATATGGTCCTCTGAAATTAGCCCTTGTAAATTATGGAGAGAGAGAGGCCCGTATATAGGAATCTTAATCCCAGGAATCTACAGTGGATCATGAGGCTCATTCTCTCCAACATTCCAGGGTTTTCTTTCTGAAATCTGTAAGAGGAGAAATACAAAGACGCAAAGGCATTGAAGATTGCGACAAGAGAATATGCAAAACACTTTGCCAGTCCCAGAGGATGCTGGGAACAACAAAGGTGTGGGAGGAGCAAAAGAAAAAAGCGGGAAGAATGGAACTAAACTTAAAACTCCTCCAGAACCCAAATAGGAAAGCTATCTACAGGGCCCCTCACCTACCTACTACCAAGTATTTAGAATACCGCTGTCTTTTCATATCAAGCTATTTATTTAGGGGGGTCAGATCTGGGAACTTTATCAATATAGGGGATGGTCTTGTCTGGGTAGGTATTTAGGGGATCTGTATACAAGGAGGGGGTCTAGTCTGGGCTTTGTTTTACCTTAGGAGGTTGGGTTTATTTAGGGGATCTGGTCTAGGGTCAGTATTTCTTGGGGGTTGGCTCTGGGCCGCCTTTTAGCTTAGGGGGTGTAGGGTCTGCCTTCATTCAGGGAGTCTGGTATGTGCATTAGTTTAGGGGATGCCATCTGGGGTTTCCATTTGCGTAGGTGGTTTGGGTCGTGTAGCAGCTTGCGGGGTCGGTATTGCTTTAGGGGGATGTGATGTGGGTCATAACATATGTGTGTCGTCAGACCAAGACGCGTTTGGCTGACTGGAGACTACTGCTATTCCTCCAGAGTTCATGAAAGAATTGCGTCAAAATATGGAACGCTTCACGAATTTGCGTGTCATCCTTGCGCAGGGGCCATGCTAATCTTCTCTGTATCGTTCCAATTTTAGTATATGTGCTGCCGAAGCGAGCACGACTCCTTGGTCTTCATCCCTTGCTATATATGGTCCTCTGAAATTAGCCCTTGTAAATTATGGAGAGAGAGAGGCCCGTATATAGGAATCTTAATCCCAGGAATCTACAGTGGATCATGAGGCTCATTCTCTCCAACATTCCAGGGTTTTCTTTCTGAAATCTGTAAGAGGAGAAATACAAAGACGCAAAGGCATTGAAGATTGCGACAAGAGAATATGCAAAACACTTTGCCAGTCCCAGAGGATGCTGGGAACAACAAAGGTGTGGGAGGAGCAAAAGAAAAAAGCGGGAAGAATGGAACTAAACTTAAAACTCCTCCAGAACCCAAATAGGAAAGCTATCTACAGGGCCCCTCACCTACCTACTACCAAGTACCGTATTTTTCGGAGTATAAGACGCACCGGACCATAAGACGCACTAAGGTTTTAGAGGAGGAAAATAGGGAAAAAAAAAATTAAGGAAAAAAAATTGGTGAAATATTTAATAATCTAATATAATATTTCACCAATGTAAATAGAACCGGGGGCTTTCGGACACAGGGATACCAAATGTGTATGTGTTTCACAGTAATGTTTTTGTTTTATATGTATTGTAGGGCTATGGGGGTGATTTGAACATATCTATCTATCTAATCTATCCTATCTATCTAATCTATCCTATCTATCTATCTCCTATCTATCTATCTGTCTGTCTGTCTGTCTGTCTATCTATCTATCTAATCTC
>NC_134270.1:70371570-70381570 GCF_031893055.1 Leptodactylus fuscus
CTATATATGGTCCTCTGAAATTAGCCCTTGTAAATTATGGAGAGAGAGAGGCCCGTATATTGGAATCTTAATCCCAGGAATCTACAGTGGATCATGAGGCTCATTCTCTCCAACATTCCAGGGTTTTCTTTCTGAAATCTGTAAGAGGAGAAATACAAAGACGCAAAGGCATTGAAGATTGCGACAAGAGAATATGCAAAACACTTTGCCAGTCCCAGAGGATGCTGGGAACAACAAAGGTGTGGGAGGAGCAAAAGAAAAAAGCGGGAAGAATGGAACTAAACTTAAAACTCCTCCAGAGCCCAAATAGGAAAGCTATCTACAGGGCCCCTCACCTACCTACTACCAAGTATTTAGAATACCGCTGTCTTCTCATATCAAGCTATTTATTTAGGGGGGTCAGATCTGGGAACTTTATCAATATAGGGGATGGTCTTGTCTGGGTAGGTATTTAGGGGATCTGTATACAAGGAGGGGGTCTAGTCTGGGCTTTGTTTTACCTTAGGAGGTTGGGTTTATTTAGGGGATCTGGTCTAGGGTCAGTATTTCTTGGGGGTTGGCTCCGGGCCGCCTTTTAGCTTAGGGGGTGTAGGGTCTGCCTTCATTCAGGGAGTCTGGTATGTGCATTAGTTTAGGGGATGCCATCTGGGGTCTCCATTTGCGTAGGTGGTTTGGGTCGTGTAGCAGCTTGCGGGGTCGGTGTTGCTTTAGGGGGATGTGATGTGGGTCATAACATATGTGTGTCGTCAGACCAAGACGCGTTTGGCTGAC
Organism: Leptodactylus fuscus; assembly: GCF_031893055.1. Classification (NCBI taxonomy): domain Eukaryota; kingdom Metazoa; phylum Chordata; class Amphibia; order Anura; family Leptodactylidae; genus Leptodactylus; species Leptodactylus fuscus. Next base: position 70,372,342 of record NC_134270.1, read on the forward strand.
TGGAGACTACTGCTATTCCTCCCGAGTGCATGAAAGAATTGCGTCAAAATATGGAACGCTTCACGAATTTGCGTGTCATCCTTGCGCAGGGGCCATGCTAATCTTCTCTGTATCGTTCCAATTTTAGTATATGTGCTGCCGAAGCGAGCACAACTCCTTGGTCTTCATCCCTTGCTATATATGGTCCTCTGAAATTAGCCCTTGTAAATTATGGAGAGAGAGAGGTCCGTATATAGGAATCTTAATCCCAGGAATCTACAGTGGATCATGAGGCTCATTCTCTCCAACATTCCAGGGTTTTCTTTCTGAAATCTGTAAGAGGAGAAATACAAAGACGCAAAGGCATTGAAGATTGCGACAAGAGAATATGCAAAACACTTTGCCAGTCCCAGAGGATGCTGGGAACAACAAAGGTGTGGGAGGAGCAAAAGAAAAAAGCGGGAAGAATGGAACTAAACTTAAAACTCCTCCAGAGCCCAAATAGGAAAGCTATCTACAGGGCCCCTCACCTACCTACTACCAAGTATTTAGAATACCGCTGTCTTCTCATATCAAGCTATTTATTTAGGGGGGTCAGATCTGGGAACTTTATCAATATAGGGGATGGTCTTGTCTGGGTAGGTATTTAGGGGATCTGTATACAAGGAGGGGGTCTAGTCTGGGCTTTGTTTTACCTTAGGAGGTTGGGTTTATTTAGGGGATCTGGTCTAGGGTCAGTATTTCTTGGGGGTTGGCTCCGGGCCGCCTATTAGCTTAGGGGGTGTAGGGTCTGCCTTCATTCAGGGAGTCTGGTATGTGCATTAGCTTAGGGGATGCCATCTGGGGTCTCCATTTGCGTAGGTGGTTTGGGTCGTGTGGCAGCTTGCGGGGTCGGTATTGCTTTAGGGGGATGTGATGTGGGTCATAACATATGTGTGTCGTCAGACCAAGACGCGTTTGGCTGACTGGAGACTACTGCTATTCCTCCCGAGTGCATGAAAGAATTGCCTCAAAATATGGAACGCTTCACGAATTTGCGTGTCATCCTTGCGCAGGGGCCATGCTAATCTTCTCTGTATCGTTCCAATTTTAGTATATGTGCTGCCGAAGCGAGCACGACTCCTTGGTCTTCATCCCTTGATATATATGGTCCTCTGAAATTAGCCCTTGTAAATTATGGAGAGAGAGAGAGGCCCGTATATAGGAATCTTAATCCCAGGAATCTACAGTGGATCATGAGGCTCATTCTCTCCAACATTCCAGGGTTTTCTTTCTGAAATCTGTAAGAGGAGAAATACAAAGACGCAAAGGCATTGAAGATTGCGACAAGAGAATATGCAAAACACTTTGCCAGTCCCAGAGGATGCTGGGAACAACAAAGGTGTGGGAGGAGCAAAAGAAAAAAGCGGGAAGAATGGAACTAAACTTAAAACTCCTCCAGAACCCAAATAGGAAAGCTATCTACAGGGCCCCTCACCTACCTACTACCAAGTATTTAGAATACCGCTGTCTTCTCATATCAAGCTATTTATTTAGGGGGGTCAGATCTGGGAACTTTATCAATATAGGGGATGGTCTTGTCTGGGTAGGTATTTAGGGGATCTGTATACAAGGAGGGGGTCTAGTCTGGGCTTTGTTTTACCTTAGGAGGTTGGGTTTATTTAGGGGATCTGGTCTAGGGTCAGTATTTCTTGGGGGTTGGCTCCGGGCCGCCTTTTAGCTTAGGGGGTGTAGGGTCTGCCTTCATTCAGGGAGTCTGGTATGTGCATTAGTTTAGGGGATGCCATCTGGGGTTTCCATTTGCGTAGGTGGTTTGGGTCGTGTAGCAGCTTGCGGGGTCGGTATTGCTTTAGGGGGATGTGATGTGGGTCATAACATATGTGTGTCGTCAGACCAAGACGCGTTTGGCTGACTGGAGACTACTGCTATTCCTCCCGAGTGCATGAAAGAATTGCGTCAAAATATGGAACGCTTCAGGAATTTGCGTGTCATCCTTGCGCAGGGGCCATGCTAATCTTCTCTGTATCGTTCCAATTTTAGTATATGTGCTGCCGAAGCAAGCACAACTCCTTGGTCTTCATCCCTTGCTATATATGGTCCTCTGAAATTAGCCCTTGTAAATTATGGAGAGAGAGAGGCCCATATATATAGGAATCATAATCCCAGGAATCTACAGTGGATCATGAGGCTCATTCTCTCCAACATTCCAGGGTTTTCTTTCTGAAATCTGTAAGAGGAGAAATACAAAGACGCAAAGGCATTGAAGATTGCGACAAGAGAATATGCAAAACACTTTGCCAGTCCCAGAGGATGCTGGGAACAACAAAGGTGTGGGAGGAGCAAAAGAAAAAAGCGGGAAGAATGGAACTAAACTTAAAACTCCTCCAGAGCCCAAATAGGAAAGCTATCTACAGGGCCCCTCACCTACCTACTACCAAGTATTTAGAATACCGCTGTCTTCTCATATCAAGCTATTTATTTAGGGGGGTCAGATCTGGGAACTTTATCAATATAGGGAATGGTCTTGTCTGGGTAGGTATTTAGGGGATCTGTATACAATGAGGGGGTCTAGTCTGGGCTTTGTTTTACCTTAGGAGGTTGGGTTTATTTAGGGGATCTGGTCTAGGGTCAGTATTTCTTGGGGGTTGGCTCCGGGCCGCCTTTTAGCTTAGGGGGTGTAGGGTCTGCCTTCATTCAGGGAGTCTGGTATGTGCATTAGTTTAGGGGATGCCATCTGGGGTCTCCATTTGCGTAGGTGGTTTGGGTCGTGTAGCAGCTTGCGGGGTCGGTGTTGCTTTAGGGGGATGTGATGTGGGTCATAACATATGTGTGTCGTCAGACCAAGACGCGTTTGGCTGACTGGAGACTACTGCTTTTCCTCCCGAGTGCATGAAAGAATTGCGTCAAAATATGGAACGCTTCACGAATTTGCGTGTCATCCTTGCGCAGGGGCCATGCTAATCTTCTCTGTATCGTTCCAATTTTAGTATATGTGCTGCCGAAGCGAGCACGACTCCTTGGTCTTCATCCCTTGCTATATATGGTCCTCTGAAATTAGCCCTTGTAAATTATGGAGAGAGAGAGGCCCGTATATAGGAATCTTAATCCCAGGAATCTACAGTGGATCATGAGGCTCATTCTCTCCAACATTCCAGGGTTTTCTTTCTGAAATCTGTAAGAGGAGAAATACAAAGACGCAAAGGCATTGAAGATTGCGACAAGAGAATATGCAAAACACTTTGCCAGTCCCAGAGGATGCTGGGAACAACAAAGGTGTGGGAGGAGCAAAAGAAAAAAGCGGGAAGAATGGAACTAAACTTAAAACTCCTCCAGAGCCCAAATAGGAAAGCTATCTACAGGGCCCCTCACCTACCTACTACCAAGTATTTAGAATACCGCTGTCTTCTCATATCAAGCTATTTATTTAGGGGGGTCAGATCTGGGAACTTTATCAATATAGGGGATGGTCTTGTCTGGGTAGGTATTTAGGGGATCTGTATACAAGGAGGGGGTCTAGTCTGGGCTTTGTTTTACCTTAGGAGGTTGGGTTTATTTAGGGGATCTGGTCTAGGGTCAGTATTTCTTGGGGGTTGGCTCCGGGCCGCCTTTTAGCTTAGGGGGTGTAGGGTCTGCCTTCATTCAGGGAGTCTGGTATGTGCATTAGTTTAGGGGATGCCATCTGGGGTCTCCATTTGCGTAGGTGGTTTGGGTCGTGTAGCAGCTTGCGGGGTCGGTGTTGCTTTAGGGGGATGTGATGTGGGTCATAACATATGTGTGTCGTCAGACCAAGACGCGTTTGGCTGACTGGAGACTACTGCTATTCCTCCCGAGTGCATGAAAGAATTGCGTCAAAATATGGAACGCTTCACGAATTTGCGTGTCATCCTTGCGCAGGGGCCATGCTAATCTTCTCTGTATCGTTCCAATTTTAGTATATGTGCTGCCGAAGCGAGCACAACTCCTTGGTCTTCATCCCTTGCTATATATGGTCCTCTGAAATTAGCCCTTGTAAATTATGGAGAGAGAGAGGTCCGTATATAGGAATCTTAATCCCAGGAATCTACAGTGGATCATGAGGCTCATTCTCTCCAACATTCCAGGGTTTTCTTTCTGAAATCTGTAAGAGGAGAAATACAAAGACGCAAAGGCATTGAAGATTGCGACAAGAGAATATGCAAAACACTTTGCCAGTCCCAGAGGATGCTGGGAACAACAAAGGTGTGGGAGGAGCAAAAGAAAAAAGCGGGAAGAATGGAACTAAACTTAAAACTCCTCCAGAGCCCAAATAGGAAAGCTATCTACAGGGCCCCTCACCTACCTACTACCAAGTATTTAGAATACCGCTGTCTTCTCATATCAAGCTATTTATTTAGGGGGGTCAGATCTGGGAACTTTATCAATATAGGGGATGGTCTTGTCTGGGTAGGTATTTAGGGGATCTGTATACAAGGAGGGGGTCTAGTCTGGGCTTTGTTTTACCTTAGGAGGTTGGGTTTATTTAGGGGATCTGGTCTAGGGTCAGTATTTCTTGGGGGTTGGCTCCGGGCCGCCTTTTAGCTTAGGGGGTGTAGGGTCTGCCTTCATTCAGGGAGTCTGGTATGTGCATTAGCTTAGGGGATGCCATCTGGGGTCTCCATTTGCGTAGGTGGTTTGGGTCGTGTGGCAGCTTGCGGGGTCGGTATTGCTTTAGGGGGATGTGATGTGGGTCATAACATATGTGTGTCGTCAGACCAAGACGCGTTTGGCTGACTGGAGACTACTGCTATTCCTCCCGAGTGCATGAAAGAATTGCCTCAAAATATGGAACGCTTCACGAATTTGCGTGTCATCCTTGCGCAGGGGCCATGCTAATCTTCTCTGTATCGTTCCAATTTTAGTATATGTGCTGCCGAAGCGAGCACGACTACTTGGTCTTCATCCCTTGATATATATGGTCCTCTGAAATTAGCCCTTGTAAATTATGGAGAGAGAGAGAGGCCCGTATATAGGAATCTTAATCCCAGGAATCTACAACATCTCATTCTCTCCAACATTCCAGGGTTTTCTTTCTGAAATCTGTAAGAGGAGAAATACAAAGACGCAAAGGCATTGAAGATTGCGACAAGAGAATATGCAAAACACTTTGCCAGTCCCAGAGGATGCTGGGAACAACAAAGGTGTGGGAGGAGCAAAAGAAAAAAGCGGGAAGAATGGAACTAAACTTAAAACTCCTCCAGAACCCAAATAGGAAAGCTATCTACAGGGCCCCTCACCTACCTACTACCAAGTATTTAGAATACCGCTGTCTTCTCATATCAAGCTATTTATTTAGGGGGGTCAGATCTGGGAACTTTATCAATATAGGGGATGGTCTTGTCTGGGTAGGTATTTAGGGGATCTGTATACAAGGAGGGGGTCTAGTCTGGGCTTTGTTTTACCTTAGGAGGTTGGGTTTATTTAGGGGATCTGGTCTAGGGTCAGTATTTCTTGGGGGTTGGCTCCGGGCCGCCTTTTAGCTTAGGGGGTGTAGGGTCTGCCTTCATTAGGGAGTCTGGTATGTGCATTAGTTTAGGGGATGCCATCTGGGGTCTCCATTTGCGTAGGTGGTTTGGGTCGTGTAGCAGCTTGCGGGGTCGGTGTTGCTTTAGGGGGATGTGATGTGGGTCATAACATATGTGTGTCGTCAGACCAAGACGCGTTTGGCTGACTGGAGACTACTGCTATTCCTCCCGAGTGCATGAAAGAATTGCGTCAAAATATGGAACGCTTCACGAATTTGCGTGTCATCCTTGCGCAGGGGCCATGCTAATCTTCTCTGTATCGTTCCAATTTTAGTATATGTGCTGCCGAAGCGAGCACAACTCCTTGGTCTTCATCTCTTGATATATATGGTCCTCTGAAATTAGCCCTTGTAAATTATGGAGAGAGAGAGGCCCGTATATAGGAATCTTAATCCCAGGAATCTACAGTGGATCATGAGGCTCATTCTCTCCAACATTCCAGGGTTTTCTTTCTGAAATCTGTAAGAGGAGAAATACAAAGACGCAAAGGCATTGAAGATTGCGACAAGAGAATATGCAAAACACTTTGCCAGTCCCAGAGGATGCTGGGAACAACAAAGGTGTGGGAGGAGCAAAAGAAAAAAGCGGGAAGAATGGAACTAAACTTAAAACTCCTCCAGAACCCAAATAGGAAAGCTATCTACAGGGCCCCTCACCTACCTACTACCAAGTATTTAGAATACCGCTGTCTTTTCATATCAAGCTATTTATTTAGGGGGGTCAGATCTGGGAACTTTATCAATATAGGGGATGGTCTTGTCTGGGTAGGTATTTAGGGGATCTGTATACAAGGAGGGGGTCTAGTCTGGGCTTTGTTTTACCTTAGGAGGTTGGGTTTATTTAGGGGATCTGGTCTAGGGTCAGTATTTCTTGGGGGTTGGCTCTGGGCCGCCTTTTAGCTTAGGGGGTGTAGGGTCTGCCTTCATTCAGGGAGTCTGGTATGTGCATTAGTTTAGGGGATGCCATCTGGGGTTTCCATTTGCGTAGGTGGTTTGGGTCGTGTAGCAGCTTGCGGGGTCGGTATTGCTTTAGGGGGATGTGATGTGGGTCATAACATATGTGTGTCGTCAGACCAAGACGCGTTTGGCTGACTGGAGACTACTGCTATTCCTCCAGAGTTCATGAAAGAATTGCGTCAAAATATGGAACGCTTCACGAATTTGCGTGTCATCCTTGCGCAGGGGCCATGCTAATCTTCTCTGTATCGTTCCAATTTTAGTATATGTGCTGCCGAAGCGAGCACGACTCCTTGGTCTTCATCCCTTGCTATATATGGTCCTCTGAAATTAGCCCTTGTAAATTATGGAGAGAGAGAGGCCCGTATATAGGAATCTTAATCCCAGGAATCTACAGTGGATCATGAGGCTCATTCTCTCCAACATTCCAGGGTTTTCTTTCTGAAATCTGTAAGAGGAGAAATACAAAGACGCAAAGGCATTGAAGATTGCGACAAGAGAATATGCAAAACACTTTGCCAGTCCCAGAGGATGCTGGGAACAACAAAGGTGTGGGAGGAGCAAAAGAAAAAAGCGGGAAGAATGGAACTAAACTTAAAACTCCTCCAGAACCCAAATAGGAAAGCTATCTACAGGGCCCCTCACCTACCTACTACCAAGTACCGTATTTTTCGGAGTATAAGACGCACCGGACCATAAGACGCACTAAGGTTTTAGAGGAGGAAAATAGGGAAAAAAAAAATTAAGGAAAAAAAATTGGTGAAATATTTAATAATCTAATATAATATTTCACCAATGTAAATAGAACCGGGGGCTTTCGGACACAGGGATACCAAATGTGTATGTGTTTCACAGTAATGTTTTTGTTTTATATGTATTGTAGGGCTATGGGGGTGATTTGAACATATCTATCTATCTAATCTATCCTATCTATCTAATCTATCCTATCTATCTATCTCCTATCTATCTATCTGTCTGTCTGTCTGTCTATCTATCTATCTAATCTCATCCATGGATGGAAAGAGACACCCTGCAGTGAAGCTATGTAAGAAGAGAAAAAGGGGCGGGCCAGACGGGTGAAGGAGGTGTGGTTTTCTAAGCAAACTTGAAAACACGCCTCTTTCACCTGTCTGGCTCGTCCCTCCTTCACTGCCTCTCAGATGTCGCTTCTGCAATGATGCCACACAGGCAGGGAAATAGGGGCGGGCCAGACGGGTGAAGGAGGCGTGGTTTCAAGCTTGCCGAGAAAACCACGCCTCCTCCTCCCGTTTGGCCCGCCCCTCCTTCCCGGTCTGTGTGGTTTCATTGCCAGAGCCAGATCTGAGAGGCAGTGAAGGAGGGACGAGCCAGACGGGTGAAAGAGGCGTGGTTTTCTCGGCAAGCTTGAAACCACGCTTCCTTCACCTGTCTGGCCCGCCCCTACTTCCCTGCCTCTCAGATCTCGCTCCTGCAAACACGCGACACAGACAGGGAAGGAGGGGCAGAGCAGGCAGGCACCGTGCTGCTCTTCTTTTCATTCGCACAGACGGGACACAGACGCTGCGCACGCTGCATTCGGACTATAAGACGCACACACATTTTCCTCCCATATTGGGAGGAAAAAAAGTGCGTCTTATAGTCCGAAAAATACGGTATTTAGAATACCGCTGTCTTCTCATATCAAGCTATTTATTTAGGGGGGTCAGATCTGGGAACTTTATCAATATAGGGGATGGTCTTGTCTGGGTAGGTATTTAGGGGATCTGTATACAAGGAGGGGGTCTAGTCTGGGCTTTGTTTTACCTTAGGAGGTTGGGTTTATTTAGGGGATCTGGTCTAGGGTCAGTATTTCTTGGGGGTTGGCTCCGGGCCGCCTTTTAGCTTAGGGGGTGTAGGGTCTGCCTTCATTCAGGGAGTCTGGTATGTGCATTAGCTTAGGGGATGCCATCTGGGGTCTCCATTTGCGTAGGTGGTTTGGGTCGTGTAGCAGCTTGCGGGGTCGGTGTTGCTTTAGGGGGATGTGATGTGGGTCATAACATATGTGTGTCGTCAGACCAAGACGCGTTTGGCTGACTGGAGACTACTGCTATTCCTCCCGAGTTCATGAAAGAATTGCGTCAAAATATGGAATGCTTCACGAATTTGCGTGTCATCCTTGTGCAGGGGCCATGCTAATCTTCTCTGTATCGTTCCAATTTTAGTATATGTGCTGCCGAAGCGAGCACGACTCCTTGGTCTTCATCCCTTGCTATATATGGTCCTCTGAAATTAGCCCTTGTAAATTATGGAGAGAGAGAGGCCCGTATATAGGAATCTTAATCCTAGGAATCTACAGTGGATCATGAGGCTCATTCTCTCCAACATTCCAGGGTTTTCTTTCTGAAATCTGTAAGAGGAGAAATACAAAGACGCAAAGGCATTGAAGATTGCGACAAGAGAATATGCAAAACACTTTGCCAGTCCCAGAGGATGCTGGGAACAACAAAGGTGTGGGAGGAGCAAAAGAAAAAAGCGGGAAGAATGGAACTAAACTTAAAACTCCTCCAGAGCCCAAATAGGAAAGCTATCTACAGGGCCCCTCACCTACCTACTACCAAGTATTTAGAATACCGCTGTCTTCTCATATCAAGCTATTTATTTAGGGGGGTCAGATCTGGGAACTTTATCAATATAGGGGATGGTCTTGTCTGGGTAGGTATTTAGGGGATCTGTATACAAGGAGGGGGTCTAGTCTGGGCTTTGTTTTACCTTAGGAGGTTGGGTTTATTTAGGGGA
>NC_134270.1:70384070-70386570 GCF_031893055.1 Leptodactylus fuscus
TATGCAAAACACTTTGCCAGTCCCAGAGGATGCTGGGAACAACAAAGGTGTGGGAGGAGCAAAAGAAAAAAGCGGGAAGAATGGAACTAAACTTAAAACTCCTCCAGAGCCCAAATAGGAAAGCTATCTACAGGGCCCCTCACCTACCTACTACCAAGTATTTAGAATACCGCTGTCTTCTCATATCAAGCTATTTATTTAGGGGGGTCAGATCTGGGAACTTTATCAATATAGGGGATGGTCTTGTCTGGGTAGGTATTTAGGGGATCTGTATACAAGGAGGGGGTCTAGTCTGGGCTTTGTTTTACCTTAGGAGGTTGGGTTTATTAAGGGGATCTGGTCTAGGGTCAGTATTTCTTGGGGGTTGGCTCCGGGCCGCCTTTTAGCTTAGGGGGTGTAGGGTCTGCCTTCATTCAGGGAGTCTGGTATGTGCATTAGCTTAGGGGATGCCATCTGGGGTCTCCATTTGCGTAGGTGGTTTGGGTCGTGTAGTAGCTTGCGGGGTCGGTGTTGCTTTAGGGGGATGTGATGTGGGTCATAACATATGTGTGTCGTCAGACCAAGACGCGTTTGGCTGACTGAAGACTACTGCTATTCCTCCCGAGTTCATGAAAGAATTGCGTCAAAATATGGAACGCTTCACGAATTTGCGTGTCATCCTTGCGCAGGGGCCATGCTAATCTTCTCTGTATCGTTCCAATTTTAGTATATGTGCTGCCGAAGCGAGCACGACTCCTTGGTCTTCATCCCTTGCTATATATGGTCCTCTGAAATTAGCCCTTGTAAATTATGGAGAGAGAGAGGCCCGTATATTGGAATCTTAATCCCAGGAATCTACAGTGGATCATGAGGCTCATTCTCTCCAACATTCCAGGGTTTTCTTTCTGAAATCTGTAAGAGGAGAAATACAAAGACGCAAAGGCATTGAAGATTGCGACAAGAGAATATGCAAAACACTTTGCCAGTCCCAGAGGATGCTGGGAACAACAAAGGTGTGGGAGGAGCAAAAGAAAAAAGCGGGAAGAATGGAACTAAACTTAAAACTCCTCCAGAGCCCAAATAGGAAAGCTATCTACAGGGCCCCTCACCTACCTACTACCAAGTATTTAGAATACCGCTGTCTTCTCATATCAAGCTATTTATTTAGGGGGGTCAGATCTGGGAACTTTATCAATATAGGGGATGGTCTTGTCTGGGTAGGTATTTAGGGGATCTGTATACAAGGAGGGGGTCTAGTCTGGGCTTTGTTTTACCTTAGGAGGTTGGGTTTATTTAGGGGATCTGGTCTAGGGTCAGTATTTCTTGGGGGTTGGCTCCGGGCCGCCTTTTAGCTTAGGGGGTGTAGGGTCTGCCTTCATTCAGGGAGTCTGGTATGTGCATTAGTTTAGGGGATGCCATCTGGGGTCTCCATTTGCGTAGGTGGTTTGGGTCGTGTAGCAGCTTGCGGGGTCGGTGTTGCTTTAGGGGGATGTGATGTGGGTCATAACATATGTGTGTCGTCAGACCAAGACGCGTTTGGCTGACTGGAGACTACTGCTATTCCTCCCGAGTGCATGAAAGAATTGCGTCAAAATATGGAACGCTTCACGAATTTGCGTGTCATCCTTGCGCAGGGGCCATGCTAATCTTCTCTGTATCGTTCCAATTTTAGTATATGTGCTGCCGAAGCGAGCACAACTCCTTGGTCTTCATCCCTTGCTATATATGGTCCTCTGAAATTAGCCCTTGTAAATTATGGAGAGAGAGAGGTCCGTATATAGGAATCTTAATCCCAGGAATCTACAGTGGATCATGAGGCTCATTCTCTCCAACATTCCAGGGTTTTCTTTCTGAAATCTGTAAGAGGAGAAATACAAAGACGCAAAGGCATTGAAGATTGCGACAAGAGAATATGCAAAACACTTTGCCAGTCCCAGAGGATGCTGGGAACAACAAAGGTGTGGGAGGAGCAAAAGAAAAAAGCGGGAAGAATGGAACTAAACTTAAAACTCCTCCAGAGCCCAAATAGGAAAGCTATCTACAGGGCCCCTCACCTACCTACTACCAAGTATTTAGAATACCGCTGTCTTCTCATATCAAGCTATTTATTTAGGGGGGTCAGATCTGGGAACTTTATCAATATAGGGGATGGTCTTGTCTGGGTAGGTATTTAGGGGATCTGTATACAAGGAGGGGGTCTAGTCTGGGCTTTGTTTTACCTTAGGAGGTTGGGTTTATTTAGGGGATCTGGTCTAGGGTCAGTATTTCTTGGGGGTTGGCTCCGGGCCGCCTATTAGCTTAGGGGGTGTAGGGTCTGCCTTCATTCAGGGAGTCTGGTATGTGCATTAGCTTAGGGGATGCCATCTGGGGTCTCCATTTGCGTAGGTGGTTTGGGTCGTGTGGCAGCTTGCGGGGTCGGTATTGCTTTAGGGGGATGTGATGTGGGTCATAACATATGTGTGTCGTCAGACCAAGACGCGTTTGGCTGACTGGAGACTACTGCTATTCCTCCCGAGTGCAT